>NC_069499.1:563708468-563728468 GCF_027579735.1 Bombina bombina
GTGTGTGTGAAGAATGTGTTCACACTGATATAGATAGAACCCTTAAATGAGGGCTAAATTCCTATGATTAACTGCAGAGACTATAATACTTATAAAATGTGGATAAAAGTTATAATCACAATTTTAATACAGACATAAAATTAAATAGCTAAACACGGATCCAAGGTATATAAAAACATATAAGCTTAAAAACAATATAAAATAATGATAGGGGAAATTTGTCCCTACAGGGGCAAAATGTCCCAGATCTAATAGTAGCAGTACTGTTATATTATTATGGGTGTTAGTATTTTTCCACTTTTGTTGCTCCATTGACTTCTATGGGGGGAATAGGTTATCGCATGGGCTATTGTAAGTTCAGCTTTTAATGCGTGTCGGGTTAGCGCAAGAGTGAAAACTGTTTTTTTTTAAATTGTAATATGAGCGCAACCCGACAAGCACAAAAAGCTTACTTCTAGCACAGCTAACAGTCGAGCAGGAGCATTTAATAGCATTCCAGTTGGAATCTGGCCCAAAATTTGCTTTACACTACATCATTTTTTACATTGCATTAACGCTGGCACCCATTCCAAATTGTTTCCATATTTTGTACATTACATTATTGTGTAGCTAAGGTGTTTGTTAATTGATGCCAAAGCTATTCCAATCAATAACACCTATGGAATGAATTATAAAGAACATGGATTAAAAAATGTATATAACAGCTAATTTATAAAGTATAATAAAGAAGACTGAACACAAAATAAGAATGCATTTATCTTCAGATAGGTGATATCCAAATAGTATGTACGAGTACTACTGTAAGTAATAAAGGAAGTGCCTTGAGCTAAGGGTGTTAACTGCTGTTACTCTGTGCTGCTGTCTGGTGCAAATACACACAGCTACCATGAAGTGCTCAAAAACCAGCTTCAAGAGTATTTTATACGGGAAGTTTTGTTCTGAATATTAACCCCTTAGTGACCAGGCCACTTTTCAATTTGTTGACCATCTGGGACCAAGGCTATTTTTGCATTTCTGCGACGTTTGTGTTTAACTGTTATTTTCCTCTTACTCATTTACTGTACCCACACATATTATATACCGTTTTTCTCGCCATTAAAGATACCATTATTTTCATCATATCTTATAATTTACTATAAAAAAATTATAAAATATTAGGAAAAAATGAAAAAAAAACACACTTTTTCTAACTTTGAGCCCCAAAATCTCTAACACATCTACAACCACCATAAAATACCAATGCTAAACAGTTTCTAAATTTTGTCTTGAGTTTAGAAATACCCAATGTTTACATGTTCTTTGCTTTTTTTGCAAGTTATAGGGCAATAAGTACAAGTAGCACTTTGCTATTTCAAAACCATGTTTTTTCAAAATTGGCAATAGTTACATTGTAACACCAATATCTGTCAGGAATCCCTGAATAACCCTTCAAATGTATATATTTTTTAAAAGAAGACAACCTAAGGTATTAAACTTGGGGTATTTTGACTTTTTTCATGCAACCATTTTACCACCAATCTATGCCAAAGTTTGGGGGGGAAAAAAAATAATTTGATTTTTTGACAAATAGCAATTTAAGAATACATTTACTGATAAAATGGTAAGGGTTACTGCCGAATAACACCCTAATATGTCTTCAGTAGCATCTCCTGGGTACAGTGATACCACCCATGTATAGGTGTGTCGGGTTCTCTGTGGGCTAAAAGCCCTTATTTTTAGAGAGCGCATTCCAGTTTTTCAACTTGGAATTTTCACATCGGTCATCATGCACCCATGTCCTATTTGGGACATTTCTGAAGCTGGCCAATGGAATTTACCCCCATCAAACCATATATTTTTGAAAAGTAGACACCCTAGGGTATTTCAAATGCTGGTATTTTAACACTAGGTGTTACAGTGATACCACTAGTCTTTGTCAAACTTTTGGGTAGTCATTTTTTTGTGTTATTTTTCACACACATTGTACTTTAGGCATGTATTTTCAGTTCCTGTTATGTGTTACTGCCAAAAACCACCTCAATATGTGTTCAACAATATCTCCTGAGTACAGTGATACCACCTATGTATAGGTGTGTCGGGTTCTCTGGGGGCTAAATGGCCTTATTTTTAGGTAGCGCATTCCAGTTTTTCAACTTGGAATTTTCACATTGGTCCTCATGCACCCATGTCCTATTTGGGACATTTCTGAAGCTGGCCAATGGAGTTTACCCCCATCAAACCATATATTTTTGAAAAGTAGACACCCTAGGGTATTTCAAATGCTGGTATTTTAACACTTTCCATGCACTAATTCAACCACCAGTCTTTGTCAAACTTTTGGGTAGTCATTTTTTTGTGTTATTTTTCACACACATTGTACTTTAGACATGGATTTTCAGTTCCTGTTATGTGTTACTGCCAAAAACCACCTCAATATGTGTTCAACAACATCTCCCAAGTACAGTGATACCACCTATGTATAGGTGTGTTGGGTTCTCTGGGGGCTAAATGGCCTTATTTTTAGGTAGCGCATTCCAGTTTTTCAACTTGGAATTTTCACATCGGTCATCATGCACCCATGTCCTATTTGGGACATTTCTGAAGCTGGCCAATGGAATTTACCCCCATCAAACCATATATTTTTGAAAAGTAGACACCGTAGGGTATTTCAAATGCTGGTATTTTAACACTTTCCATGCACTAATTCAACCACTAGTCTTTGTCAAACTTTTGTGTAGTCATTTTTTTGTGTTATTTTTCACACACATTGTACTTTAGGCATGGATTTTCAGTTCCTGTTATGTGTTACTACCAAAAAACACCTCAATATGTGTTCAACAACATCTCCTGAGTACAGTGATACCATCTATGTATAGGTGTGTCGGGTTCTCTGGGGGCTAAATGGCCTTATTTTTAGGTAGCGCATTCCAGTTTTTCAACTTGGAATTTTCACATCGGTCATCATGCACCCATGTCCTATTTGGGACATTTCTGAAGCTGGCCAATGGAATTTACCCCCATCAAACCATATATTTTTGAAAAGTAGATACCCTAGGGTTTTTCAAATGCTGATATTTTAACACTTTCCATGCACTAATTCAACCACCAGTCTTTGTCAAACTTTTGGGTAGTCATTTTTTTGTGTTATTTTTCACACACATTGTACTTTAGGCATGGATTTTCAGTTCCTGTTATGTGTTACTGCCAAAAAACACCTCAATATGTGTTCAACAACCTCTCCTGAGTACAGTGATACCACCCATGTATAGGTGTGTTGGGTTCTCTGGGGGCTAAAAGGCCTTATTTTTAGGAAGCCCATTCCATTTTTTCCACTTTAAATTTTCACATCCCATGCACCCATGTCCTATTTAAGACATTTCTGAAGCCGGCCAATGTAATTTACCTCAATCAAACCATATATTTTTGAAAAGTAGACTTCCTAGGGTATTTCAAATGCAGGTATTTTAACACTTTCCATGCACTAATTTAACCACTAGTCTTTGTCAAACTATTGGGCATTCATATTTTTGTGTTATTGTTCACATACATTGTACTTTAGACATGGATTCACAGCTCCTGTTATGTGTTACTACCAAAGAAGACACTAATATGTGGTCACCAACATCTCCTGAGTTCAGTGATACCACCTATGCATAGGTTTGGTGGCTTGTTTGGGGGGTGCAATGCCAAATGTCTGACATGCGTTTGTGATTTTTTTTCACATTTAACATATTTTCTTTGCCTATCGTCTTTTTGGGGGGTCTTTTAACATACCCCAATTTATTTGTTTTCCATGAATTTGCATATATTTGAAAAGTTGACACCCCAAGGTATTGTATATGGTGTGCTTTGATGCCTTTGAAGCAACCGTTTTAGCCCAAAAAATTGGAGAAAGTGTATGGTGGTTATTTTTCAATTTTCATTCTTACAGACACATTGCTTTTTGACTATGATTTAGGAGAGACTGTTGTAAGTTATTGCAAAAGAATACTTCAGGTTGTTTTCTGCAAGCACCCTGAGTACACCTATGCCCCCCATGCACAGGTTTGCCAGGATTTTGGGAAGGTTATGTTACAAATTTATGACTTGTGATTTTAGTTATTAACAATGAGAGTATTTCTTCTGATAGGCCTATCTTTAGTTTGTGGCCTATCGCATACCCCACTTTTATTTATTGCCATGAAAGTGTATATTTTTTAAATGTTGACACCCCAAGGTATTGTATATGGTGTGCTTTGATGCCTTTGAAGCAACCGTTTTAGCCCAAAAAATTGGAGAAAGTGTATGGTGGTAATTTTTCAATTTTCATTTTTACAGACACATTGCTTTTTGACTATGATTTAGGAGAGACTGTTGTAAGTTATTACAAAAACATACATCAGGTTGTTTTTTGCAAGGCACCCTGAGAACACCTATGTCCCCCATGCATAGGTTTGACAGGGGTTTTGGTTAAAAAAAAATAACAGGCCCAATTTTAGAAAAAGTAGTGAAATGTAAAAATCTGGCACAGTAAAAGTAAAAAAAAAAAAAAAACCCATCTAACAGTAAACATAACCAAAAAAAAATAATATATATATATATATATATATATAAAACACCAAATGTATTTATTTTTTTAAAAATTGACCATTGTATGGTACCGCTTGAAGCAGTCCCCAATGCAGAGTGCAGGCTGTCCAGGGCAATCAGGACAGTGATATATGGTGTCCCTTCTCTTCCCCCTCTTGGTACAGACTCTGCATTTTTTTTGTGGTTTCTGCTTTGCAGCAGTAGGGGGGATTTTAAAAATAAAATGAGTTGCCCCAACTCTGCTCTCTCCCATCACCGCCCGGGGAGCAGGTGCATCATGGTACAAAATCCCAGTAATAATCTGGAGCTGAAACTGTAAAAAAGTTTTTTTAACTCTGGGGTTTGCTTTTTTGAACAACAAAAAAGCGTTGTGGGTTGCAATCTGCATTAGGTAAATTGCAACCTTTTTGTACCAGGCCCTTGTCTTCCGCATAATTAGGTAGGGCTGCAGCAGCTGATCAGCCAGATCAACCCCACCCATATGCCGGTTATAAGACTTGATGCACACTGGCTTCCTTATGATCTCAGCTCTGCCACGTACAGAAACCGCCACCGTCCTCTCTGTGTGGATGGTGGTAAGAAGGTATACATCCTTCTTGTCTCTGTACTTAAGTGCCAACAGCTCCTCTTGGCGCAGAGCTGAGGTCTCCCCCCTTCGTAGCCGGGTGCGTACAAGTTGTCCTGGGAAACCTGCGCGGTTCTTTTTAACTGTACCGCAAGCTACTGTATCAAAGCAATACAGTAGCTTGAACAAAAGGACACTTGTAAAAAATTGTCTAAGTACAAGTGATACCCTTTGTTCATTAGGGGTAATATCAGGTCCCAGACAATCTTGCCAGTGGTTCCCATATGTTCTGGGCAACCTGGAGGGTCAAGGTGGCTATCCTTTCCCTCATACACCCGGAAGGCCTGAGTATACCCAGTCTCGCTGTCACAGAGCTTATACACCTTTACCCCATATCTGGAGCGTTTGGAAGGAATATACTGCTTGAATCCCAGCCTTCCCTTATACTTCATTAGGGATTCATCAACGCATATATTCCTTCCAGGTGTATAAGCCTCTGCAAACCTGGCAGAAAAGTGGGTTATCAGGGGGCGGATTTTATACAGCCTGTCAAATTGGTGATGCTCCCTAGGGGGGCACAGGCTGTTGTCGCTGAAGTGCAGGAAATGCAGAATCATTTCATACCTCTTCCTCGACATAGTCTGGGAGAAAATGGGGGTAGAACAGATGGGGCTACTACTCCAGTAGGAGCGAATGGAGGGTTTCTTTATGATGCCCATCAGCATAGTCAATGCCCAGAATTTTTTGAATTCTGGCACATTGATGGGGGCCCATTGCTGCTTTGCCAAATATGTTCTAGGCTTTGCAGCACGGAACTGATGGGCATATAAATTAGTTTGGGCGACAATGTTCCCCAATATATCATCGCCCAGAAACACTTCCAGAAACTGCTGGGGGCTAAAACCTGCCACATCTATATTTATGCCAGCATTTGCTGTGAAGGGTGGGATACCTGGCCTCTGGAGATGAGGCGTTACCCACTCTTCAGCAGCAATGGCAGCAACACGCCTCCTTCTGGCAGGGGGGCTAGCAGGGGGGCTGGCAGGGGGGCTAGCAGCCACAGATACATCACTATCAGTTGAGACTGCATCTAGTGATGTATCTGAGCACATGGCAGGGTCAAAATTGGGGTCTGAGTCAGAAATAGAGGCATCTGACTCTGACGCAAGGATGGCATACGCCTCCTCAGCACTATATCTTTTCTGTGACATTTTTGTATCTGTCACAGAAAACAATTACTAAAAAAAATTAAATTAACTAAATTAATTAACTAAATTAACTAGCAAAAAAGTACAGCTATGCTACTGCCAGTGATTTATAGCGATCACTGGCAAGCTAGGGGTTAATGGCTCTGAAAATTAAATTAACTAAATGTTTCTGAAAAGAGCCTTTGGGTTTTTAAAAAATTACAACAACAAAATTAACCCCTAAAAAAATGCACAGACAGCAAAAAAGTACAGCTATGCAACTGCCAGTGATTTATAGCGATCACTGACAAGCTAGGGGTTAATGGTTCTGAAAATTAAATTACATTAACTAAATTAATTAACTAAATTAACTAGCAAAAAAGTACAGCTATGCTACTGCCAGTGATTTATAGCGATCACTGGCAAGCTAGGGGTTAATGGCTCTGAAAATTAAATTAACTAAATGTTTCTGAAAAGAGCCTTTGGGTTTTTAAAAAAATTACAACAACAAAATTAACCCCTAAAAAAATGCACAGACAGCAAAAAAGTACAGCTATGCAACTGCCAGTGATTTATAGCGATCAATGGCAAGCTAGGGGTTAATGGCTCTGAAAATTAAATTACATTAACTAAATTAATTAACTAAATTAACTAGCAAAAAAGTACAGCTATGCTACTGCCAGTGATTTATAGCGATCACTGGCAAGCTAGGGGTTAATGGCTCTGAAAATTAAATTAACTAAATGTTTCTGAAAAGAGCCTTTGGGTTTTTAAAAAATTACAACAACAAAATTAACCCCTAAAAAAATGCACAGACAGCAAAAAAGTACAGCTATGCAACTGCCAGTGATTTATAGCAATCACTGGCAAGCTAGGGGTTAATGGCTCTGAAAATTAAATTAAATTAACTAAATGTTTCTGAAAAGAGCCTTTGGGTTTTTAAAAAATTACAACAACAAAATTAACCCCTAAAAAAATGCACAGACAGCAAAAAAGTACAGCTATGCAACTTCCAGTGATTTATAGCGATCACTGGCAAGCTAGGGGTTAATGGCTCTGAAAATTAAATTAAATTAACTAAATGTTTCTGAAAAGAGCCTTTGGGTTTTTAAAAAATTACAACAACAAAATTAACCCCTAAAAAAATGCACAGACAGCAAAATGCAGCAAAAAAAAAGTGCACCTATGCTACTGCCAGGGATATATAGTGATCACTGGCAAGCTAGGGGTTAATGGCTCTGAAAATTAAATTAAATTAACTAAATGATTCTGAAAAGAGCCTTTGGGTTTTTAAAAAATTACAACAACAAAATTAACCCCTAAAAAAATGCACAGACAGCAAAATGCAGCAAAAAAAAAAGTGCACCTATGCTACTGCCAGTGATATATAGTGATCACTGGCAAGCTAGGGGTTAATGGCTCTGAAAAGAGCCTTTGGTTCTATATTTTTTAACAAATAAAATAAATAAATCTCTCTCTCTGCTAAATACAGGTCTCTCTCTCTCTCCAACAAAATGGCAAGTGAGGAGAGGGAGGGAGATCCACACTGATCATAGTCAATATTTACAAATATTGACATGATCAGACAAATGGGGTATTTTATTATTATTATTTTTTTTAGGGTGGGAGGCTCAGATTGGGTGACCCTAGCTTGCCCCTATGATGATGCAGGCTAGGGACACCCCCAGAGGCCCCATGATGCACTGGGCATCGCCATCTTGGATGCCTAGTGAAGGGGGAGGGGGGGCTATTTAGGGCTTTTTTTTATTTTATTCGTTTTTTTTCTTTCCTTTTTTACTTTTATTTTACAACTAACTAAGTGCCTCGACCCACCGAGGCACTTAGCACACAAGCAGAGCATCGGAAGCGTGTCCGATCGCTTCCGATGCTCTGAAACACTGCCGGGCTCCACGTGGAGCGAAACCGGAAGTGATCACTCGTGGGGGAGTGATCAATCCGGTCCCGGCACTCGGGAACAGTATTGCAGGATGCCTAGACATCAAGGCAAGCCTGCAATACTGTTAGAGCAGCTGGAAGCGATTTTGATCGCTTCCAGTGCTCTGTTAAACCGACGACGTATGCCATACGTCCTCGGTCGTTAAGTGCTTTTTTTCTGAGGACGTATGGCATACGTCGTCGGTCGTTAAGGGGTTAAATTTTAGTTTTCTCATGTTATTAAAAAAGTGCTTATCAGAAGTATCCTGAATGTCTGTCAAAATGCTGCGATGGCACAGCCTTCAGGGTCACTACTCTTAATGCCGTTCTCACTACCCACCATGAGAACTTAAAGGGACAGTCTACACCAAAATGTTTCTTATTTAAATATAGATAATCCCTTTAGCATAACTTGGGGCAAATCTGGTCTCCATAGTTTAGGAGCCAGACCATTTTTGGTTCAGGATCCTGGGTTACACTTGCTTATTGGTTAGCAAGTGCTATTCAGGGTGCTGAACATAAAATGGGCCGGCTCCTAAGCTTTACATTCCTACTTTTTAAATAAAGATAGCAAGAGAACGAAGAAAAAATTATAATAGGAATAAATTAGAAAGTTGCTTAAAATTGCATGCTCTATTTGAATCATGAAATAAAAAATTGGGGTTTAGTGTCCCTTTAAACAATACAAATTCTGGAGTAGACTGTCGCTTTAACTATTAGACATGACAAATGTAAATTTATTGCAGATTTCCTAGTTTGGTTGACTACACAAGAGCTCTGAATAGTTTGATTTTCTAACCTGTAGGGCTAAATAGGCAAGCCTCCTAGAAGGCTGGGTCTTTTCTCAGCTAAGACCCCTGAAACCCGTACACTAATATTAATCTACCTTTTTTTTTAACATGTAAGAAACCACTTTATCTTTGCTTAAACCTTTTGTTGGTAACACTTTTTTTCCTTGTTCTTCACTGGTTTCTATTCTTGGTTCTATAAAATATGAATCTTCTACTGACTCCAATAAACCTGTGCATGCCTTTAATAGGCACATTTATATAAACTAACTTTCCTTCAATGTTTAAGGCAGTTTTTTAACCCTGGTTATACTGTAACCAATCCAACATTTTGCTCTCCTTCCAGAAGTCAGTGCATCACTCTTGCATTCAGCTTTGTAATGTACAGCATTTAGCTTGCTTGCCAACACAGCAGCATTCCTTTGGTAATCTCCTCTTTAATACTTGCTTGGAAATACAAGGTTCATGCGTATATCTTCACATATTTAAATGCTTGTCTCTTTGTGGACCTAAATTATAATTAGCTAAGGGAAGAGGAACTACTTATATTAAACAAAACAGGACTGGTCATCATAGGAACAAATGTGCACACTACTATAAAATACCACAGTATTTCATAAACCTCTTTTACAAAATAAAAAAAGACAAAATGCTACACTAAAGTCATAAAAACAAGTCAGCCCTTTGTTTTGGTTTCTTTGTGGTACAGTAGCAGTAATTTAGCATGCTTTAGGATTTTAACTATCCCTGAAATGGGAGTGAGACATACAAAAACAGAGAACTGACTCATAAAACAACCTGCTTTCTTTAAGGTGATACGATAAGTCATATTGATCAGTGATAAATATTTTCAAACACATACGATTCACAGGGAAGTTGAGCAAGTGTGCTTCATGACAAAACCAGACTTGAATATCTTTGTCCAGACAGAATGGGTAGTTATCTTAGTGTACAAAATGACACATTTACATATGGTATAGTCTTCTAAAAAGCCTAGAATAAAAAACATTCATAATGTTTGGCAATTCAATAAAAAAAATATGCAAAATTGTGGAGCATTTGATTAAATTACAATCGGCTAGATTACGAGTTAGGCTTAAAAAGCAGCGTTGACCGGTCCCAACGCTGCTTTTTAACGCCCGCTGGTATTACGAGTCTTGCAGGTACAGGTGTACCGCTCACTTTTTTGGCCAGACTTGGAAATACCGCAAATCCACTTACGTCAAATGCGTATCCTATATTTTCAATGGGACTTGCATAGCGCCGGTATTACGAGTCTGCCAAAAAGTGAGCGGTACACCCTCTCCTGTCAAGACTGGTACCGCATTTTGAAGTCAGTAGTTAAGAATTTTACACTACAACACCGTATCATAAAACACTTAACTAAAGTGCTAAAAAGTACACTAACACCCATAAACTACCTATTAACCCCTAAACCTAAGTCTAACCCTAAACCTAACACCCCCTAACTTAAATATAATTAAAAGAAATCTAAATAAAATTATTATAATTAACTAAATTATTCCTATTTAAAACTAAATACTTACCTGTAAAATAAAGCCTAAGCTAGCTACAAAATAACTAATAGTTACATTGTATCTAGCTTAGGGTTTATTTTTATTTTACAGGTAAATTTGTCTTTATTTTAGCTAGGTAGTTTATTAAATAGTTAATAACTATTTAATAACTATTCTACCTAGTTAAAATAAATACAAACTTGCCTGTAAAATAAAAATAAAACTTAGGTTTAGGGGTTAATAACTTTAATATAGTGGCGGCGACGTTGGGGCGGCAGATTAGGGATTAATAAATGTAGGTAGGTGGCATTGATGTTAAGGCCGGCAGATTAGGGGTTAATAATATTTAACTAGTGTTTGCGATGCGGGAGTGCAGTGGTTTAGGGGTTAATATTTTTATTATAGTGGCGGCGGCGTTGGGGGCGGCAGATTAGGGGTTAATAAATATAATGTACGTGTCGGCGATGTTGGGGGCAGCAGATTAGGGGTTGATAAATATAATAGAGGTGTCTGCGATGTCGGGGGCGGCAGATTAGGGGTTAATAAGTGTAAGATTAGGGGTGTTTAGACTCAGGGTTCATGTTAGGGTGTTAGGTGTAGACATAAATTTGATTTCCCCATAGGAATCAATGGGGCTGCGTTAAGGAGCTTTACGCTGCTTTTTTGCAGGTGTTAGACTTTTTTTCAGCCGGCTCTCTCCAGTGATTCCTATGGGGAAATCGTGCACGAGCACGTTACATCAGCTCACCGCTAACGTAAGCAGCGCTGGTATTGGAGTGTGGTAAGGAGCAGAATTTTGCTCAACGCTCACTTCTTGTCTGGGTTGTAAAAAAACGTAATACCAGCGCTGTCTGTAAGTGAGCGGTGAGCATAAACTGCTCGTTAGCACCGCACAGCTCAAAACGAAAAACTCGTAATCTAGCCGAATATGTTTTCAGTGCTTATTCTGCATAACTTCACAATTTTTATTAGCAGCTCTTGGACTTAAAGGGATACTAAACCCAATTGTTTTTTTCTTTCATGATTCAGATAGAGCATGCAATTTTAAGTAACTTTCTAATTTACTCTTATTATCAATTTTTCTTCGTTCTCTTGCTATCTTTATTTAAAAAAGGTATCTAAGCTAAGGAGCCAGATACATTTTTGTTTCAGACCCTGGACAGCACTTGTTTAATGGTGGGTGCATTTAGCCACCAATCAGCAAGAATAACCCAGGTTGTGAACCAAAAAAAAAAGCCGGCTTCTAAACTTACATTCTTGCTTTTCAAATAAAGATAGCAAGAGAATGAAGAAAAAATGATAATAGGACTAAATTAGAAAGTTGCTTAAAATTGCATGCTCTATCTGAATCATGAAAGAAAAAAAATTGGGTTCAGTGTCCCTTTAATTTATGGCACATAAAGCATGTAGCAAGGTTTGCAAATGTTTTTGTCTTATACCACTAGTTTCAAATAAATCTCCCTGTGTTCCTTTTTTCCATCATGTGCCCCTGATTTACTGTTGCATGTTCCCATCAAGGCCAAGGCCTATTTCTCTGTGAAAACATGTATTGGGATATATGGATTGGATTTTGGACAGGTATACTGAACTACTTTAGTTTAGGCCCTTGTGCCTACATCCTGAATATCTTCCCTGGCCTGGATACTCTCCTGCCCTGTCTTCTGAATACTCTTGGACTGTTTTTATTTTCCTTGTGTGTGTGTGTATATATATATATATATATATATATATATATATATACACACACATTATATTAGCTCTGTATTGTGTACAATTGCTGACAACCTAGTAATAATTCCCTTGTTCTTAGATCCATTCCCAGAATGCCACATTTCCATTCCATTTTCAGAAAAAAATAACCTTGTAGATAATTATGGTACTCCCCTAATGGCTAAACTTACCAGGAATATAAATTGTAGAAATCAACTAATTGAAATTCTAATTTGACAGCCATCAAGTGAGGGAAATTCATATTTCTACCAATAGTACCACCAAGAAAAGAAGTTCAACTGCAACTGTCTATTGCAAAACTGGACAAATAGAATTCTAACCACAGTGGCTGCCATCAAATTCAGTACCACCAAGCAACTATTTCCGAGATGCATGTACGTGAGATAGCCTTGAAGATCTGAGAAGGAACACCATCACACAATGGGACACAAAATGCCCAGAATATTCCTCAGAAAATGAACCAGACCAGATTATAGTAGAGCTTTTGTATAGTAGATATGCTGAGAAGCCTAATCACATTGGATGTGTAACAAACTTCTATCTCTACTCATGGGGCTTTACTGTTCAGAAAAGGGAGTCACAGATACTCCAAGGCCTTAAAGAACATACATGGAGAAGATAACTAGCAAGCTGGAAGGCCCTGGCAATGGCTAGAATGAATGTCAGTCTTTAAAAGATGAGTAAATAAACATGCAATTCTCTACCCCACTTTGTTTCATCTTTCTTTCTTTTATTTAAATGTATTTTTACTTAAAGGTATAGTCTACACCAGAATTTTTATTGTTTAAAAAGATAATCCCTTTATTACCCATTCCCCAGTTTTGCATAACCAACACAGTTATATGACTATACTTTTTTACCTCTCTAATTACCTTGTATCTAAGTCTCTGCAGACTGCCCCCTTTTTTCAGTTTTTTGACAGACTTGCATTTTACCAATCAGTGCCCTCTTACAAGTAGCTCCATGGCCGTGAGCACAATGTTATCTATATAGCACACATGAACTAATGCTGTCTAGCTGTGAAAAACTGTAAAATGCATTCAGATAAGGGCTTAGAAATTAGCATTAGAACCTACCTAGGTTTAGCTTTCAATTAAGAATATCAAGAGAACAAAGAAAATTTGAGGATAAAAGTGAATTGGAAAGTTGTTTAAATTTCATGCTCTATCTGAATCATGACAGTTTAATTTTGACTAGACTGTCCCTTTAACCCTGTTTATTCTCCCTTCTACATTTTTTTCATTATACACTAGCATTGTATTTCTTGGAAAAAGAAAATTACTGTCTTTATTAATTTGCATAATTATATCACCCTAAAAAGAAAGTTTGTTTTCAAATGTCAATGTCATTTTAAAAAAGAGCCCCTCAAACCTGGATATTATTTAAAAAAAAAACACATAAAAACATGGCTTTATTTCTGAATTTATTTAACCTATGATATCCCTAACCTAAAAATACCAGCTAGGAAATAAGTTCCATATATTTCCCTTTGGAACAGTTTTTACCAGACAATAACAACGTGCTGTGGACCAGGATTTGTTGGAATGCATATCTCTGTTTAAAGTAAAATATAAACCCCCTCTAAATTAATCTAAATTCATTCAACATAAAAATGGGAAAGCAGCCTTTTCTGACACAATTATGCTTACCTGATAAAAAATGTTTTCTTCTGAACAGGAGGAGTCCACAGCTGCATTCATTACTTTTGGGAAATACAGAACCTGGCCACCAGGAGGAGGCAAACACACCCCAGCCAAAGGCTTAAATACCTCCATTCTGCCAAGGGAACAAGGAACACTAGGAGAAATATCAGGGTGAAAAAAGGTGCCAGAAGAATGAATAAAAAATAATTTAAGGCCACCCACAGAAAAAAATGGGCAGGAGCTGTGGCCTCTCTGTTCAGAAGAAAAGAAAATTATCAGTTAAGCATAATTTAAGGTTTTATTCTTAAAACAGGTCCACAGCTGCATTCATTACATTTGGGAAATCAATACCCAAGCTTATAGAGGACACTGAATGCAAACGGGCGGGAACAAGAGGTGGCCCATTCTGAACGTACCACAGCCTGACACACCCCGGATATCGGATAAAAAAACTACTTCAATGGAAGCAGGAGGAACAAAATATGGAAGAGGACAAGGAAACTACCAATCAATTAGAACCATAAAGATTCCAGGTAGAGATCACACTAAAGTCTGGACTCCAATGAGCACAAAAGCCTCTGAGGAGTCAAAATACCACTCTATAGAAGCACACAAAGAAAAACCTCTCCATGAACAATGGCAAGTGAAACAACAAACAAACTCCCACACCACATTCTCCCTAACTGAAAGAAGCGAAGAATCAGATAATAAGGTCAGAAAGAACCTCCATAAACAATCCCAGAAGGACCAGGGACAAAACATAGAGAGAAGCCCCTAGTATAACTCGAAAAGAGCGGCTACCAGGCTGCAAGAGGACAAAATCCTGTAGAAAAATACTCTACAGATGGAGGAGATCAAGGAAAGGAAAATTCCAGATCACCCCCTACATGGATCCAAAAGGAATCAAGAGAAAGCCTTAACCAGAACCGACAAAAGGACAAAAGGTAGAACAAGACTACCTCACCATAGACAGCTAACTAGCACAGAAAAACTGAACACCCGCAGGTCAGAAAAGAACCCCGGGAGCAGAACAGGAATGGAATAGTAACATCTGTTTACGCCACAAACGAAAGTCCCAGGCTTCCGTCGGATAGGCAGTCAGACTAATAGTCCAACCATAGTAACTAACCAACCGAGTAGCTAGCAAACTTGCACCAGGACATTCCTGGAAAGAACAAAAGAAAAAACTCAGAAAGCAGGGCGGATCAACTCCCACCCTACTAGAAAACGAGGGAAGGGAGGACAACACCCTGACCAATAAAGAAGAACCAACCACCCACTAAGGGAAGGTTCCTGAATCAACTGCAAGGCCTCACAACCTACATAAGGATCCTTCAGGAGACAAGAGACGTGGTCGATGCCCAAACAGAACAGTCAGAATTCCTGACCTCTACTCTGAGTGAACAATCCCATCACAGAAGCAACTGTCAATATCCCCAAGGACAAGAGAGATTAAAAAAAAATCCCAGCCTTGACTAGGCCTGGAGATCAGATTACGAATCTCCAGCCACGAGTTCCTAAGGAAAAGAAGCAGGAAAGAGGCACCCAGAGAGACTAACTCGGAATCCAGGATACCTATCCTGATTACTCCTTAGAACCCGAAGGGAGGGTACACTGCAGACAAGATAAACCCTCGACCCACTGAACTCCTAGAGACAGATGAGGAAAACTACCCCAGGAGGAGCCAACTGGATAGGTGCAGTAGACCAGAGCCGTCCAAATAGAAGGAAAATGAAGAAACCCAGGAGAATTCTAGTAAAGAAATTCCCAGGAAAAAAATTCCTCCATCTCTCCAGAAGAGAGAAGAACCGGCCCAGTAGGAACAAGGAGATTTCCCCAGGACCGGGAAAATCAGCTTACTACTGAACGCCGGACAGATCCAAGACTAATAAAATCTGGAAAACAGATTAACCAAACTGCCAAGTCAAAAGACAAGGACTAGGTTAAAAAAAACAGATCCCCAAAAAACAGGTGCCGGATCAAGACCAAAAACCTTGCGTAACAACCACAAAGTTACATGGAATGAAATTTGCACAAAAATTGATGCACGCCATAGCCCCATGGGGTCAAGAACTCTGATCTCTCATGAAGTATCCCAGTGGCTGTCCACTCAGCCCCAAAATGCTGCTAATATAACACCCACAAAGTCCAAACACAAAGGAAGGACCCAAAAGAGATCAGAACTTGATGATTGAGAGAAAATGACAATATCTAAAGATCCAGTCTTGGATCAACCCTTACACAACCTACAGCTCAAGGAATAACGAAGGAACGAGCATCCTAAAACCCCTATCGGTTGACGGCAAGAGAGACTGCATAACAATCCCCCAGATCCCCAAGTGTACAGGATCAAAAAGAGGATACTGCAAGGACCAAAACGGTCCCAAAGAACCTAGTCTCCATCACCAGGTGACCAAAAGCCCTACCCCCAAAGGCAAGGGGAAATGAAAAACACAGCAATACTCAAAAAAGAGGAGAGAAACACTGGCAAAGAGATCTAAAAATCGGACAATCCCATCCACAAGTAGTACCAATAGGGGGTAATAATCGCCCCCTACACCAGGTACTGGAGATCTCCATGCAGTCATCTGATCCTCCCCCTTCGGAAGGGAGGACTCTAGCTCCTGTCCAAAGGACCTCAGGAACTATAAACATACTGCCATAGCAGAATTCAGAATCCCAGGAAGCTATACAGGGACAAAACACTAGTATCAAGTACTTAAATGTCAGTTAAGGCCATGGAAGAAAAATATTGAATGCCCCATCAAGATGAAAGAAGGTAGGGCCAGCCGGATATCTAGGATAGAAGGGCCTCCTATAACTTGTAGAAACAAGAAAAAAAAACCTTGTAACAAGAGGTAAGTCAACTTAGTTGTCAAGGATACAAAATGTCTGATATAATCTCAGAGTGAACTAGTACCCAACCAGGACCAGCCTGCTGACCAGGGGACAACTGAACTGCTCAAGGGTTAACTGCTCTGAGGCTTAAACTTTGTCTCAACTTTTTTTTGTGTGTGTAACTTCCGCCGGAAGTAACAACCATCGCAACCATAAAATCGCTAGTATCAAAATGCCAGAGAAGAAAAAGTTTCCTAAAAGGAAAAGTCTACAACAGTCTCGAGCTCTGCAAATAAAAGAAAACACATCCTAACCGGATCAAAAGAAGTAGGCTGCACCCGCAGGTGAATGCCAAGAAAGAAATAGAAACACAAACATTGGCCAGCCTGTCAGAGACCTGATTCCTCAAGAGCTCAGAACTGGGATTAGATACACAAGCAAAAACAATCAGGAGTATGATCCAGACCCTCCACTCGTCTAGCACTGCTCGCCATCAGAATCAGAAAACTGAGGATCCGGAGGCAAATGAAGACTAAAATCCTCCCAAGCCTCCTGTACCTTCCTCAGCAGTACATGCAGGCGTGTCAGACTGAATCTAAAGGCAAAACTCATCTCCGACGGGGCATTTGAAGGCCCAATGCTGCCGGCTGTCCCCCTGAAGCCTAAGAGGGAACTGCTACCCCCGGGTGAAAGACCCGCCCAGAGGACACTGATAAGCTCTTCACTGGCCCTCAAGAAGCTGTTAATGAGCAAATGCCACTAATATTAAAATTCCAGGGAACGTACCTCACGGGACACAGAATCCATAGAGGGGATGGCTCAGTGGCCTCCAATCTCTCCCCAAAGGGAGAAAAGAGCACTCTATTACGGCATATGGAACATAATTGATTGGGCTGGATTATCCGGGCCTCCATACAATCTAAGCAGGAAACAGAATCTGAGTCAGAGAAACCCTCCTCAGAAAAATCAGAATCTTACATAACTTTACCAGACAAATTTGGACAAAAATAACTGGTACCTCACACCCCCAATGGCTGGGGCACTCACCACCTCCTATAACCCAGACAAGTAGAGAAAACAGGTCCTCTCCACCGACACTCAGTCGCGATACAGAAATGGAGAATAAAAATGTGACCACGCCCGGTCACAAAGTGCGACATGTAGGCCATAGAAAAAGGCGCCAGTCTACAAAAACTGCGTAGCTATAAAAAACGGTACATTCCGTAATAGCCATAAGCGCCAACATATCTATACATAAGCAGACAGAATCACATAACAAACATGATTAAAGTTCCCCACTGCTCAATAACCCCCCTCAGGAGATATTAACCCTTGATTCCATAAAAATAAAGGAATCCCACTGAGACCCTGTCTTCTATCATTTACATTACATTCACAATGAAAGAAAAATGAAGCGATCTTACCGGAATCTCTGCCATGGAATAGTAACATGGTCTATCAAGTTTGACAGATAGTAGCGTCACTTCTGACATGGACTTGAGTGAAGAAAGCAGGCAGCGAAACTCGTCAACACTGATTGCTTGTGGAACTGTTAATATGAGTAGGGATGGTTTCGCAGAAAGACTCTCCCTACATCTCCGGACTCTAACTTTCATCCATGCTCTCACTGAGAGGCTGACAAGACTACTTAAAACTCCCGTCCCATTTCGCAGAGAACTACCCTCCAAAAGAGTCTACTCCATAATCGTTCAACACTTCTCTGCCAACCTCCTGTGACAAAAAGCAAAGAATGACTGGGGGATGAGGGAAGTGGGGGAGGTATTTAAGCCTTCGGCTGGGGTGTCTTTTCCTCCTCCTGGTAGCCACGATCTGTATTTCCCAAAAGTAATGAATGCAGCTATGGACTCTCCCCGTTGTAAGAAGAAAAGGGTTATTAAAATGTGCAGTCTTCTTGTGGTCTGGTGGACCCATATATTTACATATCACTGCTGTAGATCCGTTTTGCCTTTCCCTTTGTCATGTTCAAGGAGCTTCTGGCTTTATTTATTTAATCTGATATTGTAAGATTACATTTGACAACGAGAAAACACAAACATGAGAATTATTTCTTATCAGAAAATATAGAATGAAACACTTTGTGTCAATATTGGTGCACCTGCTAATCAGTGTATGATTAACTTATACATGTAACATGTTAGTGAGTCTAAAGCAGCGGTCGCCAACCAGTGGTCCATGAACCACTGGTGGTCCACGAAAAGATGTTGGTGGTCCTTGACACCATCAAGCAGGAATTAATCTCCTCTGATGGTGTCACCCCGTCGCGCTGCAACTCCCTACAGTGCCTGGCTGGATATCAGTGAAAACTGACAGAGGAGGAGTTAAATTACAATCCCCCTACGCACGTTGCGTAGTACTGCACAACTTGCATAGCTAGATTTAATTTTTAACTCCTTCCGCCCGGCGCGCTGCTCAGAGGGATATGCTTCCATTCTAAAGTCAGCAGAGGTTGGTACAGTCTTGGCTTGAAATAGTGGAATTAAAGTATATAAAAAAAGAAAATCTTAAAAAAAAAAATTCTCTTACATTTCATTTATTTTCTTCCCTTTACCAGTCTCTTTGTAGTAGTTTTCCTAATTCCTTCAGATGGACTTACATCACTGTTTGTCTTCCTCCCCTCTATCTTTTTTAAAATATTAAATATTAATTATTTTTCATTCTAATAATTTTCCTGCGCACAAATCCATTCCACCTGAATTCCAGTAATTGCCATCCAGCAGATCAGCGATATCCCACCAGTATTATAGTAATTGCAAGTAACATAAGTCATGGTTAGCTCACATCCATATTGAGAGCTTTCTTATATAAACTTAATTTATGACTCCAATGTCTGTCCATGATCATAAATAGTTTTGAATAATTCCTAACTAGGGAGGTAACTTGGAAGTCTTGTGGTCCTTTTAAACAAAATTATTTTCCTCCCACTTTCTGCCTCTCTGTTTCAAGCTCAAAAGTTGGCACTCACCCTCCATCTATCATTTGGAAGTATTCTCTCAGTTCTGTCATTCAATTAGTTAATTCCAAAAAATAATTCTTAAAAATGTGTAAATATATACATAATGTAAACTTAGCTATGGTTATACTAGTTATGTACATTATGTGTGTGTGTGTATATATATATATATCCTATATAATAAAAGGCCAAGTGTGTTTGTCCGAAGCTGTCATGCGCAGTAGACAGCACAGCACGAGGACAACACACCTGGCCTTTGAGAGTCCCTAAGTCTCTG